>NW_027142323.1:0-36443 GCF_036365525.1 Heterodontus francisci
TCGGGGGGGGGGAACAGCACGGGGGGGGGGGAACAGCACGGGGGGGGGGGAACAGCACGGGGGGGGGAACAGCACGGGGGGGGGGGAACAGCACGGGGGGGGGGAACAGCACGGGGGGGGGGGGAACAGCACGGGGGGGGGGGAACAGCACGGGGGGGGGGAACAGCACGGGGGGGGGGAACAGCACGGGGGGGGGAACAGCACGGGGGGGGGAACAGCACGGGGGGGGGAACAGCACGGGGGGGGGAACAGCACGGGGGAGGAACAACACGGGGGGAGGAACAACACGGGGGGAGGAACAACACGGGGGGAGGAACAACACGGGGGGAGGAACAGCACGGGGGGAGGAACAGCACGGGGGAGGAACAGCACGGGGGGAGGAACAGCACGGGGGGGGAACAGCACGGGGGGGGAACAGCACGGGGGGGGAACAGCACGGGGGGGGAACAGCACGGGGGGGGGAACAGCACGGGGGGGGGAACAGCACGGGGGGGGAACAGCACTGGGAGGGGAACAGCACTGGGGTGTGGGCAGCACTGGGGGTGGGCAGCACTGGGGGTGGGCAGCACTGGGGGTGGGCAGCACTGGGGGGGGGCAGCACTGGGGGGGGGCAGCCCTGGGGGGGGAACAGCACTGGGGGGGGAACAGCACTGGGGGGGGGGGGGAGACAGCACTGGGGGGGGGGGGAAGACAGCACTGGGGGGAGACAGCACTGGGGGGGGGACAGCACTGGGGGGGGACAGCACTGGGGGGGGACAGCACTGGGGGGGGACAGCACTGGGGGGGGGGACAGCACTGGGGGGGGGGGGGACAGCACTGGGGGGGGGGGGACAGCACTGGGGGGGGGGGGACAGCACTGGGGGGGGGGACAGCACTGGGGGGGGGGGACAGCACTGGGGGGGGGGGACAGCACTGGGGGGGGGGGGGACAGCACTGGGGGGGGGGACAGCACTGGGGGGGAACAGCACTGGGGGGGCGGAACAGCACGAGGGGGAGGGACAACACGAGGGGGAGGGACAACACGAGGGGGAGGACAACACAAAAGGGATGACAACACCAGGCGACATGGGGGGACGACACAGAGAGGAGGGAACGACACGGAAAGTGGGGAACCACACAGAATGGTGGGGAACCACACAGAAAGGTGGGGGGGAACCACACAGAAAGTGGGGGGGAGAGAGAGAAACACACACACACACACACACACACACACACACACACACACACACACACACACACACACAGAGGAGGGAGAGAGTGCGATCAAGATCACTCCTGACAGATGGACATCTATCTGGAATACTCCGCTTCACAACAAGGAGTGTGCGGGCAAATATTGACTACTTGTGCAAGCAAAGGTTGCCAGGTATCTCACTAAGTCTGTGTTCAACATAGTGACAAGAAAGTAAGTCAATACATTAATTTTCTCATTTGTTTTGATTAATAAGATAAATTTTTAATGCCTTTACATTTCCGAAATTGTTTCACCGGCCCCCTATGTAAGATAAAAATTTTAATGTGGACCCCCACACAAAAAGGTTGGATACCCCTGCTCCAAGCCTTTACCCTTAGCAGCGAAGTTATTTTAAAACACAAATTTAAAGGCTTGCGTTACGTAAACAGATTTTACAATGGCAAATGTCACTTAGGGAATGTCTCGATTTCTTCACTGTGGCACACAGGCTCAGTGACATGTTGAAAGTTGCTGAACATTTACTTCTAAATAAATGTCACAATTCTGCTGCTATCCATTTGAATCACATTGTTCCAGAACTTATATTGAGGGGGAAACAGCAAAAATTTCCAAGGATTCTCCAAAAGCCAGCACTGTAATTTCCTCATGAATACAATAGTAACGGTGTAATGGGGCTGAGTGATATCGGCAAAAACAAGATGGTGCTGACCCATATACAATGGAAAATACAATGTAACAGATAGCTTTAATAAACCTCAATCTATGATGAACTGTCTATGATTCCTTAACAAAATCCATGCTGCATTTGCAATTTCAAAAACTGACGGGAAGATATAGTAAAAATTTATTATCTTTCAATGACCATGTTAGAAAGTCATTAACTGATGTCCTTTAATCCAATTTGCAGCAAAAGCTAAGTTTTACAAATATGTCAAAGATCAGTAACTGCATTGTGCATCATTCACTATCTAGTTTGAAGGCAGATAACCTGAGTGGCAATGTCATTTGAAAGTTGACTGCATCATATTATGCTAAAAGTCCATCTCTGCTACCAGGTAATAGATTTGGCTTGGATATAAATTGCTTAGTCTGGAGTACAATCTTACAGATAGTGACTAAACATTTTGTAACTGAATAATACATGCAGTAACAACTGCTCAACGTTTTGTAGAAAAGCTTTTTGTTAATAATTATCTTGTCAGAGCTGAATCGGACCTGACAGTGATAGACTGAGATGTAGACGTGAGCGAATTTAAGAGAACTGCTTTATTAAGAACATAAGAAATAGGAACAGCAATAGGCCATTCGGTCCCTCAAGCCTGCCCTGCCATGCAATAAGATCATGGCTGAACTGTCCCAGATCTCAACCCCTCTTTCGTGCCAGCTCCTCATAGCCCTCAACTCCCCAATATTTCAAAAATCTATCTACCTCCTGCTTAAATACGTTCATGATCTAGCTTCCACAACTCTCTGGGGTAGAGAATTCCAGACATTCATTACACGCCGAGAGAAAAAATTCCTTTGCATCTCAGTTTTAAATGAGTGTCTCCTTATTCTGTAACTATGTCCCCTAGTTTGAGATTCCCCCACTAGTGGAAACATCTTCTCAACATCTACCCTGTCAAGCACCCTCAGAATTTTGTACGTTTCAATAAGATCACCCCTCATTCTTCTAAATTCTCATGAATAAAGACCTAACCTGTTTAGCCGTTCTTGATAAGTAAACCTCTTCAACCCAGGAATCAGCCTAGTGAATCTCTTTTGAACCGCTGCCAATGCAAGTATATCCTTTCTTAAATACGGGGACCAAAACTGTACACAGTACTCCAGGTGCGGCCTCACAACATCCTGTACAGTTGCAACAAGACTTCCCTATTTTTAAACTCCAACCCCCTAGCAATAAAGGCCAAAATTCCATTTGCCTTCTAATTACTTGCTGTACTGCATGCTAACTTTTTGTGTTTCATGCACAAGAACACCCAGATCCCTCTGTGCTGCACTTTTTTGGAGTCTCTCTCCCTTTAAATAACAGTCTGCCTTTTCATTCTTCCTACCAAAGTGCATGACCTCACACTTTGCTACATTGAACTCCACCTGCCAAGTTTTTGCCCACTCACTCAACCTATCTATATCCCCTTTCACATTCCTTATGTCCTCATCACAACTTGCCCTCCCACCTATTTTTGTATCATCAGCAAATTTGGATATATTACACTCTGCCCCCTCCTCCAAGTCATTAATATAGATAGTAAATAATTGAGGCCCTAGGACTGATCCTTGTAGCATTCCACTAGCTACATCTTTCCAACCTGAAAAAGACCCATTAATCCCGACTCTCTGTCTTTTGTGAGTTAGCCAATCCTCAATCCTTGCTAATACAAGGCCCCCAATACCGTGAGCTCTTATATTGTGCAATAATCTTTTATGTGCCACCTTTACGAAAGCTTTCTGGAAATCCAAATACATTACATCTACCGGTTCCCCTTTATCAACTCTGCTTGTTATATCCTCAAAGAACTCTAGCAAATTCATCAAACACGATTTCCCTGTCAGAAAGCCATGTTGACTCTGTTTGATTGTGTTAAATTTTTACTAAATGGCCTGTTATTTCTTCCTTAGTAATGGACTCCAGCATTTTCCCAACGATCGATGTTAGGCTGACTGGCCTACAGTTTCCTGCTTTTTGTCTCGCTCGTTTCTTGAACAGGGGGCATCACATTAGCAGTTTTCCAATCTGCTGGGACCCTCCCGGAATCCAGTGAATTCTGGAATATTTCGACTACTGCCTCCACTATCTCTGCAGCCACTTCCTTTAAATCCCTTGGATGTAGGCCATCAGGTCCTGGCGATTTCTCTGTCTTTAGTCCCATTATTTTGTCAAATACTTTGTCCCTCGTGATAGAGACTGTTACAAGTTCTTTCCTCCCATTACCTCCTTGCTTATCTGATGTCTGTGGGATGTTTATAGTGTCCTCCACCGTGAAGACCGATGCAAAATACTGGTTTAAATTATCTGCGATTTCCCTGTTCCCCGTTATCAATTCTCAAGTCGCATTCTCCAAGGGTTCCATGCTCACTTTAGCTACTCTCTTTCTTTTTATATACCTGTAGAGCTCTTGCTGCTTGTTTTGATATTTCTTGCCAATTTACTTTCATAATCAATTTTCTCACTCTTTATTAGATTTTTAGTCATCCGCTGCTGGTTCCTAAACAACTCCCAATCCTCTGGTCTGCCACCAGTTTTCGCTGCTTTGTATGCCTTTGTTTTTGATACTCTCCTTGACCACCTTTGTTAACCATGGGTGGTTCATCCTTCTCATCGAGTCCTTCTTTTTGACTGGGATGAATTTTTGTTGAGCATTATGAAATATCTGCTTAAATGTCTGCCACTGCTCATCCACTGACCTTCCCCTTAGTCTGTCTTACCAGCCCGCTTAAGACAACTCTTTCTTCATACCTCTGTAATTGCCCTTGTTTAAGTTGAGGACGCTGGTTTGAAACCCGAGTTGCTCACCCTCAAACTGAATTTGAAATTCTACCATATTGTGATCGCTACCCCCTAGAGGATCCTTAACTACGATATCTCTTATTAATTCTACCTCATTAAACATTAGTAGATCTAAAATAGCCTGTTCCCCAGTAGGTTCTGCAACGTATTGCTTTAAGTAACAATCCCTGACGCACTCTACAAATTCATCTTCCATGTTATCTCTGCCAATCTGATTTGTCCAGTCAATATGCAGATTAAAATCACCCATGACAATTGTAGTGCCCTTCTTACATGCCTCCGTTATTTCCCGATTAATACTTTGTCCTACAGTGAGGCAACTCTTCAGGGCCTATAGACAACACCCACCCGTGACTTCTTCCCCTTGCTATTACTTATTTACACCCAAATTGATTCCACATCACCATCTATTGCACCTATATCACGACTCACCACTGCACTGATACCTTCCTTCATTAACTAAGCTACCCCACCTCCTTTCCCTTTTTGTCTATTTTTCCAGAACATCGAATACCCTTGAATATTACGTTCCCAGTCTTGGTCACCCTGTAACCACGTCTCTGTAATAGCTATCAAGTCATATTCATTTATTTCTATTTGTGCCGTCAACTCATCTATCTTGTAACAAATGCTGCATGCATTCAGATAAAGAGTCTTAAGCTTTGACTTTTTACCATTATTACTCATTCTGGTTCTAATTTCCTCTGCACTCTTCTGCTTATATTTTCTGCCCCTTCCTGTCACACTTTGATTACCGTTCACCTCTTCACTACCCTGCACCTCTGCTCTCTCATTTCTTTTTGATTTTCTAAAACTTCCCTTCAATTGCACCTTCCCCCCAAATAATTAGTTTGAAGTCCTATCTACAACCCTAGTTACATGATTCGCCAGGACACTGGTCCCAGCATGGTTCAAATGAAGCCCGTCCCGATGGAACAGCTCTCTCCTTCCCCAGTACTGGTGCCAGTGCCCCATGAATCGGAACCCATTTCTCCCACACCAGCCGCTGAGCCACGCGTTTACCTCTCTAATCTTATTTACCCTACGCCAATTTGCACGTGGCTCATGTAGTAATCCGGAGATTATTACCTTTGTGGTTCTGCTTTTTAATTTAGCCCCAAGCTGCTCATAGACCCTCAGCAGAACCTCTTTCCCAGTCCTACCTATGACATTGGTACCTACGTGGACCACGACAACTGGATCCTTCCCTTCCTACTCCAAGTTCCTCTCCAGCACAGAAGAGATGTCCTTAACCTTGGCACTAGGTAGGCAACACAGCCTCGGGACTCCCTGTCTTTGCTGCAGTGAACAGTATCTATTCCCCTATAGGATGAACTGAAGGGCGCTCCTTATTTGTAATTGCGTTTATCTAATTTTTTCACTAGCTTTGGTGAGCAAATGACATTTTGTCCATAAGTGATTCTGTTATTTCTGTATTTTAGAATCCAGGATCTAGTTTAACAGCCTGTCAAGATGAATAAACTAGTCGTGGCTACCTACTGTTAATCTATCTGTCCCACTCTGCTTTTCTGTTTTACATGACTCTTCTGAAGTACTATGTTTCATCCTATAAAATTCTCCTGATTTGGAGATCACTGCCCTTTTGCTGTCTGCCCTGTCTTCAGACTCATATTATAAGCAGGTGGAGAAGTTGCACAAACATTGACCATCACTGATTAAATTGTCTTGTGACAACAGAGTGCGATAAATGGTCTGTCTTCTTTTGGCTGATTTTTCTACTGCCTCACTTCAGTAACCACAATAACAATCCTCTCCTTGAATTTCATGGTTTATTGAATGAATTTGCACTCCTGACAGTGTAAATCCACAGAGGTCATCCGAAAAGGTCCATCTACCACCCTGTGACATGGCGTAGCCTGTTTTCCCCTCAATACAAGTTCTGGAACACTGTGATTCAAATGGATAGCAGCAGAATTGAGACATTTATATCGAAGTAAAAGTCCAGCAACTTTCAACATGGTGTAGCTAGCTCTATTGTCAACAAAAGTAATTCACATTGGCATTGCATACTATTTTGCTTGCTAGCTAGCTAATACAGTTGTGCTGCTCTCCATTGATGTTTGTATGCCAAGCTACTATATTTATAGGGAGAAATCGGACTCTGTTTTGATGGCATTAGATTGACTATACACTTTATATACAGATTAAATGCCCCCATGCCCGTGGCTGAGTTTGTAATTTTGTCAAATGTCCGTGGTGCAATATGTCGGTGCCTATCCCTGCCAGTGACACTCACATCCCATGAAATAATAATACAAGGCATCCTTCTGACCACTCAATCAAATTGTTAATCTGTGTAAATTCTGTGCATGATTTAGTTCACTTAGGAAATGGCTGGAACTGCCTTATCTCATTTATCTGAGCATTCCTAGTTAACACAAAGGGAAGGCAAGGTTGGGTTGACCAAAAGAGGGAGCATTCTAACCCATGGGGCTGCATTTTTAACTTGAGGGTGCTGGTGTTTCACATGTCTGAGGGAGAAACGGACAGAGAGGAGGGGAAGAAAATGATGATGGAGGAAGATTTGAGAGAAGGGGAAGGCAGGTAAACATTGAGAAAAAGATGAAGGGAGAAATTAAAGAGAAGATTTATTGAACATTTCCTTCAGATTATCCAAATCCCCAAAGAAAGTTTCAGATATTCAGCTATCTGTCTGTGGTGCCAACTTTACCTCCGACAATGGAATTTGTTCAGCCATTGCGCGGGTCACTACAAATGAAGGAACAATTCCTGGAACCTTTTCCTGCAACTATTTTGTCTCTTTAATTTCACTTGGTTCTTCCGTGACTACTGCAGAAGATACTACATTCGTGTCGGCCAAATCATTCCCCACGAGTAAGTCAACTCCATCTACAGGCAAACTATGGACAACTCCTACAGTTACTTTTCCAGACATAAGGTCAAACTCTAGGTGCACCCAATACATAGGTACGGGTATATATTCCCCGCCAATACCATTCACTAAAACCTTGGCAGTCAGTGCACTCTCTGGTGGAAAAGTCATGCCTTTCCCAAGCAAAAGAGTTTGGCTGGCTCCTGTATTCCTAAGTATAACTATAGGTTTACCTGACTCACTTGAGGGATAAGGAGTTACTTTTCCTTTTGACAAGAATTCCCTATACCTCTCGGGTATCCTGTTCACGTCCCCCGCGCTCAAAGTGGTTTGTGTACTTGGCCTTACAGCTGCAATCAGAGCTACAGCCTGATCTGTCCTACTCTCGGTCAGGGCCCCTTTCTCTACATTGGCTTTGTGTACCCCAATAAGTCCCATGGGTTTACCCCACAATTTCCAGCATTCTGCACAAAGGTGTCCCACCTTGTGACAATGGTAACACTTAGGCTTGCGGACCTCACTCCACCCTCAGCATTTTCCTTTCTGACCTGAGGAGGAGATCCCGGGGCGCTCCCAGATGTTCCTTCTTGTCCCTGGCTACTTGCCTTCCTTTCACCCTCCTACCTTCTATCTTTCTCGGGTTTGTGGGGGTGACAGACAAAGGGTTTGGGCTTATAAACAAGCTTGTAGTCATCAGCAATTTCTGCTTCCTGTCTGGCTCTTGAAACTTTCTGGTTCTCTACATGGGTTCTTACCAACGGAGGGAGTGAATTTTTAAATTCTTCCAGGAGAATTAGATCCTTAAGGTTCTCATATGTGGCCACTACCTTTAATGCCCGCATCCAATGATCGAAATTGATTTGTTTTACCCTCTCAAATTTTATACGAGTCTGCCCAGGCAGTCTCTGGAGGTTCTGAAATTTCTGCCTGGACGCTTCAGGGACCAACTCACAAGCAGCAAGAATAGCCTTTTTTGCCATCACATAATCTGCAGAAGCCTCCTCAGAAAGCATGGCATAAACTTCATGAGCTCTGTCCATCAAGCTGCTTTGCATAAGCAGTATCCAGCTTTCCTTCAGCCACTTCATCTATTTAGCTATCTTTTCAAAAGAAATGAAAAATGCCTCTATGTCCCTTTCCTCAAACTTCAGGAACACGTGCACAAATTGAAACAGCTCTCCACTGGGTCCTGAGCTGGAGTCAGATCTTTCCTCACCTGAACTTTCAATGGAGTCAAGACTACCCTTTTGTCTTAGTTCCATCTTTTTAAATTCAAATTCCCTTCTTACTTTTTCTCTTTCCTGCCATTCTTCTTGCTCCCTTTGAAATTCTAGTTCAAGTTTTTTCATTGTCAATTCCCTTTCCTGCTTTTCCCTTTCAAGTTCAAGCTGCTTCATCTGAATTTTAGCTAATTCAACAGCACTAACATCTGGTTTGTCTTTATCTTCTTCCAATTGCAAATTCTGTGCTATTTCTTCAATTATGTCTGCTTTCCTAGCTCCTGGTTTTAACTCTACCCCCAATGTTGCTGCCAATGTTATTAGATTAACCTTGGCTAAGTTTCTCAAATCACTCAGAGATAAGTCCTCCTTCTCCAGAAAGGTTGTAGCAACTGACAAATCCATTCTGGTAATGTAATGTAAACTTTACTCTAATGCACAAGAAACCTGTTTTTTTTAACTTTTCCTCTTTTCAATTATTATTACCACAATTACAATTGCACGTCGTCAGCGTTGGGTTATCCCACACAGAGCCCCCAAGCTACGATTGAGGTGGAAGGAGTGCACTTTTTTCAGGTTCCACTTCTCCACAGGTCACAACATATATTTAAATGTTTACCCAGTTAACGATATGGTTATTAAGGCTACGGGCCAAGTGCTGGAAAATGGGTTCAGAATAGATAGGTGCTTGATGGCCTGCACGGACACAATGGGCTGAAGGGCCTGTTTCTGCGCTGTATAACTCTATGACTATGACTAAATCATAGACTCTATTTTTATCGCAGAATAAGCAGCAAAATTATCAGTTTATTATAAAACAAGACTTAACCAGTAATGAAGCAAAGCATTAATGCACAGATTGAACTATGAAAGTATCCTTTTTACCTTAGCCCCTCACAAGCGCGCGCGCACACACACACACGTTAGCTGTCATGCTAGGCCCCCACCTGCCAATAATGAGGCACATTAATTTTGTCATGAATATTGATTTTAAACTGTTACTGGAGTGAAGAAAGGACTTGTTAAACAGATCAACCGTGTTGGAAAAGACATTTGCATCTTAACAGACAGTGATTGGAAGGACAAAGGACCACTCCCTGACACATTCAATACACAATGGACCTTGATCACCAGGTATTGTGTGTAAGAGGCGCATTCCAGAGACTGCTAAAGTGATACAATCCAAGACATGGTCAGACCAGTTAATCACATGACTAACCTGCTTGGCAACCTGGGATTTTCTGAATTGTACAATCAGTTTGAACTCAAAGTCTGTTTGCTCCTGAACTGAGAAGATCTCCCCTGTCTACTCTCATCTCTTTCTCACAAGCCTCTGAATCCACTGAAGACACATGAATCCCAAGAGAGAAAAGTTTTCTACAGTGAACAAGGTTTAAGAAGAATACTGGGCCCCAACAAAAAGCAAGATTTACCTACAATCAAGGACTCTACAGTGAGCTCGAAGAACCGTAACAAAAACTCTTCAGCTATTGCCTCAAACTTTTCCATTTTATTTTTCTCCTGCTCTTTTCTGTCTCTATTTGCATATGTGTATCGCGTATGCATGCTAGCGTGGACGCATCATGTATCCACAGGCATCAACCGAATTAGAGTTTAAGTTCAAGTTTAATAAATTTCAACTTTTCTTCTTTAAACCTAAGAAAGCTTGTTTGTGCGGGTTTCTTTGCCTTATAATTGGAAAGTGGTGAACAAGGATTCACCAAGGGGGAGCTAAAAACACGGTGTTTTAAAAATAAAACCCGGTTACGGCAAGACCAGGTGAAACTGAGAAGGACCCCTAGATATCTTTCTCACCTGGTCGTAACATTAACCAAAAAATAAAGAGATCTGTTAGAAGTGTCAGCCTGGTAAAGCTACAACACAGAATTCCTTGCATGCCAAATAGTGGCAGCAGATCAGATATAGGCTCTGCAGTCCTGCCATATCCAGTTATGAATGGTGGTGGACCATTAAACAACTAACAGGAGAGGAGGCTCCACAAATATCCCCAACCTCAATGGGGGCGCCCAACACATCAGTGCAAAGGATAAGGCTGAAGCATTTGCATCCATCTTCAGCCAGACTTGCCAAGTGGATCATCCATCTCGGCACCCTCCTGAGGTTCCCAGCATTACAGATGCCCGTGTTCAGCAAATCCAATTCACTCCACGTGATATCAAGAAACGCTCAAGACACTGGATACTGCAAAGGCTATGGGCCCTGACAACATTTGGCAATAGTACTGAAGACTTGTGCTCCAGAACTAGCCATGCTGTTCCAGTACAGCTACAGCACTGGCATATACCCTGCAATGTGGAAAATTGCCCAGGTATGTCCTGTCCATAAAAAGGACAAATCCAACCTGGCCAATTACCGCCCTATAAGTCTACTCTCGATCATCGGCAAAGTGATGGAAGGGATCGTCGACAGTGCTTTCAATTGGTACTTGCTTAGCAATAACCTGCCTACTGATGCTCAGTTTGGGTTCTTCCAGGGCCACTCAACTCCTGACCTCATTACAGCCTTAGTCCAAACATGGACAAAAGAGCTGAACTCAAGAGGTGAGGTGAGAGTGACTGCCCTTGACATCAAGGCAGCATTTGACCGAGTATGACATCAAGGTGCCCTAGCAAAACAGGAGGCATTGGGAATCAAGGGGGAAACTCTCCTCTGGTTGGAGTCATACCTAGCACAAAGGAAGATGGTTGTGGTTGTTGGAGGTCAATCATCTCAGTCCCAGGACATCACTGAAGAAGTTCCTCTGGGTAGTGTCCTGGGCCCAACCATCTTCAGCTGCTTCATCAATGACCTTCCTTCAATCATAAGGTCAGAAGTGGGCATGTTGATTTCACAATGTTCAGCACCATTCGCGACTCCTCAGATACTGAAGCAGTCCATGTCCATATGCAGCAACACCTGGATAACATCCAGGCTTGGGCTGATATGTGGCAAGTAACATTCGCTCCACACAAGTCGCAGGCAATGACCATCTCAAACAAGAGAGAATCTAACCATCTCCCCTTGACAATTAATGGCATTACCATCGCTGAACCCCCACTATCAACATCCTGGGGGTCACCATTGACCAGAAACTGAACTGAAGCAGCCACATAAATACTGCGGCTGCAAGAGCAGGTCAGAGGCTGGGAATTCTGCGGTGACTAACTCACCTCTTGACTCCAATGGCTGTCCAACACTACAAGGCACAAGTCAGGAGTGTGATGGAATACTCTCCACGTGCCTGGATGGGTGCAGCTATAACAACACAAGAAGCTCGACACTGTCCAGGACAAACTAGTCCACTTGATTGGCATCCCACCCACCACCTTAAACATTCACTCCCTCCACCCCCGATGCACAGGGGCAGCAGTGTGTACCATCTGCAAGATACACTGCAGCAACTCACCTTCGAAACCCACGATCTCTACCAGCTAGAAGGTGAAGGGCAGCAAGTACATGGGACCAAAACCACAAGTTCCCCTCCAAGCCACACACCATCTTGACTTGGAACTATATCACCATTCCTTCACTGTTGCTGGGTCAAAATCCTGGAACACTCTTGCTAACAGCACTGTGGGTGTACCTACACCACATGGATTGCAGCAATTCAAGAAAGCATATCACCACCACCTTCTCAAAGGCAATTAAAGGTGGGCAATAAATGTTGGTCTAGCCCATATCCCACGAACGAATTGCAAAATAAAGCAAAAATTCCCAGTGCTGAGAATGGGGTCAGGAAACAGGCACACATGCTGGCACTGGTATTTTTGGACCTCATACGCCTCCATTCGCAACCTCGGTGGGGCCTGAAAATTCAGCTCATTGAATTATTCTCGCAGACAGCAAATCAGGAAGTTAAAATTGTTGATTATTCTTCGCTTTTAATTTAAATTTTCAAACAGCAAAATAAATGATGATGGAATTAAGATAGAAGCTAAAATTATTTATCATAATGGAAAAACGATATTCCACAAAATTTAAGATTTGCTTCTCAAGGCTAGAGAGGGCGTGTAGCAGTAATTTTGAACTTAGTACACTGTTAAAAACACCATTAACCCCATTCAACAAGGTATAACTTTTTCAAGGGTTTTTACAGAGAGACCAATTCTGTAAAAGTGGACGTCACTGATTGCTTAGGGATTGCACACTGTGGGGACCTAAACAGTGTACCTTTGAGAGAAATGTCGAACCACTGACAACTTCTGGATTTTTGCGATATTCTGCACACGTGCTAACTGCCAAAGTTGCTGTCAGTTTCAGTGGAGTAATGACAACAAATGCTGTCAGTTTTGCTGTCAAAACACTGCAAAATCTCGTGTATATTGTAAAATGCCACGGTTAAGTTGCACATTCCCTGTAACCTAATGCAACAATCCTAGTTCAGCTAGTAAATTTCAAATTAGGAGCTGGGAAATTAATGACCTCAATCAGAGTGAGTAAAGCAGTGAGTGAATTAATGAATAATAATCCCGAGCAGGTTTAGAAGCATCAATTAAAATTAATAGTTTAAACAAGGTACAAAACAGATTCTAAAAGAGGGAAGAGTTTTTTTTAGATCATGGATGGGCAGCTTAAATCCATTGCTTTCAAGTCCTGCGCCATGTGGGAAATCCAGGGCACCACATGTCTTGGGCGACCACGTATAGGAGGTGTCTCTAGCTGCTTTAGCTTGAGCTCAGGATTTCCGAGCTTGAGGAGCAGCTGGAGTCACTGCGGAGCATAACGGAGCAGGGAAGTTTCTGGGATCATACTTTCGAGGAGGTGGTCATCCCACAGGCAGTAGGAGGTCAGGATACTGGGTAGGCGACCATCTGGAAGACTAGGAAGAGGCAGGAAGTGCAACAGGTTGTCACTCTCAAACAGGTACTCAGCATTGGATACTGCTGGGAGTGACGATCCCTAAAGGAGTGCAGTCCAGACCATGGCAAGGGACTGTACAGGAGGGAGCAACAAAATGTAGAAATGCAGTTGTTATAGGAGATTCCATAGTCAGGGGGACAGACAGGCATTTCTGTAACCATCATCGTGAGTCCTGCATGGTGTGTTGTTTCCCTGGTGCCAGGGTAAAGGACATCATGGAAAGGGTGCAGTGAATTCTGCAGGGGGAAGGGAGTGAGCCAGAGGTTGTGGTACATGTTGGTATCTACGACATAGTAAGAGCAGGTACTGAGGTCCTACGGTCAGATCTTCAGGAGCTAGGGAGGAAGTTAAGAGTAGGACCTTGAAGGTAATAATCTCTGGATTACTCCCAGTGCCACATGCTCACAACAGTAGAAATAGGAAGATAGGGAAGATCAATACATAGCCGGAAAATACCTCCGGGCGAGGCCCGCCACGGGCCTCAACACTGGGAAGGTCCCACTCCATTTTGCCGGTGGTGGTGAGGCCTTGTGGCGGCCCCCCGCCGCTCAGCAACGGAACCTTAATTTAAATAGTAAAATAAACGTTAATGAATGAATAATCACTTAACTCGTTCCGACGGCCGTCCCACGCCGATATTCCGGCCAGATGCCGGAACTGCAGCGCCTTCGAATCGCCATTCGGAGATCAGAGGCATAACACTAGTGGGGAGGGGAGGGGAGAGGAGTGATGTGTTCAGGGCTGGGGAGAGCGGGGAAAACTGTTCCTATTGGTTGCAGGGATGGTGGGAAGGGGTTGAGGGTCAAAGTTTATGAAGTGCGGGGGCGGGGGGGGGGAACGTTCGGGATTGCAAAAAATGTTTTTTTGGGGCGAGAGGGCAATTTACATATTGATTACTCATGGGGGGGGGGGGTGGAAGAGGAGATTCAAAGTGCATTTAAAAGTTTAATTTTATTTTTTGGACAGCGGGACCTATAAAAGTTTAAATCTCAATGAAGAGCTTGTAGCCCTTTAAAAATGGTGTTGGGGCCTGCACAGTGGCGCCAGATGCCGTTGCCGGGGATGGAGTGCCCACCCCCTCTACATCATCGGGGGTGCTCATTCCGCCCCCTCCATGTAAATGAGCTGCCACGCTAAATATCGTGGCGGGTCAGCGGTGCACATCTTGCGCATGCGCAGCGCCGTTTTTGTAGCTCGCAGGGTGCTCCCTTTCCTCTTCATAGCTATTGACACAATCACCCATGCCACTCTTCATAAACTCCAAACTGTTCAGTTCTGTAAGTACCCTTGCCTGTTTCTATTAGTCCAAACGTAGCCATGGCAATGTCAGTACCATCAATCTTTTGTTTCCCCTTTCTCTTCCTCATATATATACACATGTTAGTCCAAAGCAACATCATCCAAAGTCACAGGGTCTGCTCCCACATGTGTCCCACTGACACCCAGCTGTACCTCTCCACTACCTAACCCCTCAACTGCCCAGGTGCTATCAGACTGCTTTTCTGACATCTCGGGGGCCAGATTTTAACTCACTCAAAACTCATTCACTTACACAGAGTTAAAATTAAGCCCTAGAATGAATCAATTCCTTTAGCTCAACATTATAAAGATTGGAGCCATCATTGTTTTGGTCTGACCAGAAATTCCACTTCCTAACATTGGCCACCTTCTCAGACCAAATCAATGGTTCAAACATCAGCAATCTGTTCAGCCTTAACTGAGTATCAGATTCACAAAGACCTATTACATCCACCTTTACAATATTTTCCCTCTCC
Source organism: Heterodontus francisci (assembly GCF_036365525.1). Classification (NCBI taxonomy): domain Eukaryota; kingdom Metazoa; phylum Chordata; class Chondrichthyes; order Heterodontiformes; family Heterodontidae; genus Heterodontus; species Heterodontus francisci. Next base: position 15,413 of record NW_027142323.1, read on the forward strand.
AATCCTACCTTAGCCTCTAGTCTGTAGAAACCCCTATTCATGCATTTGTCACCTTTAATCTCAACTACAGAATGCCCTCCTTTCTGGCTAGTCACTCTTTGTCCTTCAGAAACTTGCTGAAAACTCTTACACATGTCCTATTCCACACTAAGTCCCATCCCTATATCATCCCAGTCCACAATGATCTACATTCACTCCAAATCCACCAATGCCTCAAGCTTAAAATCTTCATTTTTTGGATCTCTCCATGGGTTCACCCACCACATCTCTGCACCCTCCTTCAGCTGTATATCACTCACTCACCAAAATTTATGTTATTATGACTCCGGCCCCTCACATCCACACCCACCCCCCCACCCCCATCACCTCACCATTGCAGGAAAAGCCTTCAGTCATTTGGGTCCTACTCTAGAATTCCATCCATAATCTTCTCTCTCCCTTCAAAATGTCCTTAAAAACTATCTCTTGAACCAACTTTTTGGTCTATTCCTAATCTCTCATATCTTGGCCTGGTGTTCATTTTCTGTATTCCATCTATGAAACATTAAAGATGCTATATAAATGGAAGTTGTTGTGTCTAATGATGTATCATAGGTAACCATGTTCTCCTGTACATTGTTAAATTGTCTTAATCAGTCAGGGAAACATTTCCCACAGCTTTTCCTAAGGCGAACTGTATGTTTTTTCCCCTCTCTTTTGCCTGCCCTAGGAGTTACCATTAATAGAAACTGGGGAGGGCATTAAACAAGTTTGTACTAACAGAGAAGGTGGGCATTGATGGACCTAATGATCTATCCTCATCTTTCTTTTCTTTTATCTATAATCTTCATCCTACAACACCTCTACCTTATCCCCTTTCAAACTGCTTTGAAAACCACTCCTAAAACCTCTCCAAAAAGATATCCTTAAAAGAGTGGATTCTTGATTCAAGAATTATGCCAAAATTCAAAAGTTACTCCATTATTAACAAAAGGAGTAAGAGAAAAACCAGGCAACTACAGTCCTGTCAATCTAATGCCAGTTGTGGGTAAGTTACTGGAATCTGTCACAGAGTGGCTGAGCACTTGGACAAGTAGGAGTTGATTAGAGAGTCAGCATAGACTTGTGAAGAATAAATGATGTCTCACTAATCTAGTTGAATTTTTTGAGAAGGTACTGACTGACCACTGACTTGGTAGATAAGGGAGTGTCAATGAATTTCTGGAAGGTGTCTGATGAGATTCCACACAAGAGATAATTAGAAAAATTAAAAGCAGATAGAATTGGAGATATTCTCCAACCCATGTCGTAAGGCTAAGAGTAGGGATAAAGGGAATGTACTCTGATTGGCAGGATGTGACAAGTGATGTTCCCCAGGGATATGTACTAGAGCCTCAGCTTTTTTGCACATATATCAATGACTTGGATGAAGGAAAAGAGAATTGTATATCCAACTTGCAGGTGACACTAAGTTAGGAGGCACAGTAAGTTGTGCAAATGGGAGCATGAAGTGTTTTTTAAAAAATTATTCACAGGACAGGGACGTCACTCGCAAAACCAGCATTTATTGTCCGTGCCTAATCACCCTGAGATGGTGGTAGCGAGCTGCCTTCGTAAACCACTGCAGCCTGTTTGGTGAAGGTACACCCATAGTGCTATGGGGAGGTGGTGGCGTAGTGGCAATGTCACTGGACTAGCAACTCAGAGACGCAGGCTACTGCTCTGGGGGCATGGATTTGAATCCCACCATGGCAGATGGTGAAATTTGAATTCAATTAATCTGAGAATTAAAAAGCTAGTCTAATGGTGACCATGACACCATTGTTGATTGTTGTAAAAACCCATCTGGTTCACTAATGTCCCTTAGGGAAGGAAATCTGCTGTCCTTACCTGGTCTGGCCTACATGTGACTCCAGACCCACAGCAATGTGGTTGACTCTGGAAAAAAAAATGCCCACTGAAATGGCCTAGCAAGCCGCTCAGTTCAAGGGCAATTAGGGATGGGCAATAAATGCTGGCCTAACCAGCGACGCCCACATTGCTCACATCCAAATAAAAATAAAAGGAATTCCAGAATTTTGACAGAACAACAAAATATTTCCAAGCCAGGACGGTGTGTGACTTGAAGGGGTACATGTAGCTGGTGGTGTTCCTAAATGTCTGCTTCCCTTGTCTTTCCTGGTTGCAGAAGTCACCGGTTTAGGAGGTTCTGTCAAAGAAGCCTTAGAGTCATAGTCATAGAGTCATAGAGTCGTACAGCATAGAAACAGGCCCTTCGGCCCACCACGTCCATGCCGACCATAATGCCTATCTATACTAATCCCACTTGCCTGCATTAATTCCATATCCCTCTAGGCCTTTCTCATTCAAGTACCTGTCCAGATGCCTCTTAAATGTTGCTACTGTTCCTGCCTCCACCACCTCCTCTGGCAGCTCATTCTTTGTGTGAAAAATTTACCCCTTTGATCCCCTTTAAACCTACTCCCTCTCACCTTAAATCTATGCCCTCTAGTCTTAGTCATCCCTACCATGGGAAACAGGCTCTGACTATCTACCCTATCTATGCCTCTCATAATTTTATATACCTCTATCATGTCCCCTCTCAGCCTCCTTTGCTCAAGGGAAAACAAACCCAGCCTATCCAATCTCTCTTTATAACTCAAGCCCTCCAAACCAGGCAACATCCTTGTGAATCTTTTCTGCACCCTCTCTAGCTTAATCACATCTTTCCTGTAGTGTGGCGACCAGAACTGCACACAGTACTCCAAGTGCGGCCTAACTAACGTTATGTACAACTGTAACATGACATCCCAACTCTTGTACTCAATGCCTCAGCCAATGAAGGCAAGCACGCCATATGCCTTCTTCACCACCCTGTCTACCTGTGTTGCCACTTTCAGGGAACTATGTACTTGCACCCCAAGGTCTCTCTGCTCAACAACACTCCCCAGGGCCCTGCCATTCACTGCATATGTCCTGCCCTGGTTTAACTTCCCAAAATGCATCACTTCACACTTGTCTGCATTAAATTCCATTTGCCAATCCCTTGCCCGCTTTCCCAGTTTATCTATATCCTGTTGAAAGCCTTGATGAGTTCCTGCGGTGCATCTTGTAGATAGTACACACTGTAGCCAACATGTGTCGGTGGTGGCGTCAGCAAAAGTTTAAGGATGGAGTGCCAATCAAGTGGGCTGCTTTGTCCTGGATGGTGTTGAACTTCTTGAGTGCTGTTGGAGCTGCAGTCATCCAGGCAAGTGGAGAACATTCCATCATACTCCTAACTTTTGCTTTGTAAATGGTGGAAAGGAACCGCCAACAACAACCACCATCTTCCTTTGTGCTAGGTATGACTCCAGTCAGTGGAGAGTTTTCCCCCCGATTCCCATTGACCTCAGTTTTCCCAGGGTTCCTTTCTGCCACTCTCAGTCAAATGCTGCCTTGATGTCAAAGGCAGTCACTCTCGCCTCAATAATTCAGTCCATGTTTAGACCAAGGCAAAATGAGGTAATGAGGTCTGCAGCTGAGTGGTCCTGGCAGAACCCAAACTGAGCATCAGTTTACAGGTTATTGGTGGGCAAGTGCTACTCGACAACACTGTCAAGTAAATAGTAATGAATTGTTTTAATTTATTCGGGTCTATAATCAAAACTTGTGAGAACAGACAGATACATTTTCCAGCTCCTACATATGCTAAAAGAAATCAGGAATAACGTTTCCTATTTGACAAGCAGTAGAAATATATCACTCGTTTTTCTAAAGATACAGACCAATTCTACCTAAAATATAAATTTTGAACTTGATGCAAAATAAACACTTCACTAACTCCATGTTGACTAAATGACCATCAATTTCCTCAACTGCCATTGAGAGAACCCAGACAGCTGAATGTAGTAACTGCAATACTGAATTAACATGAAAAAAAAGTTTTGTTTTTTTAAAATTACTAGGCCTGACTGGCATCTCAGTTAGCTATAGATTTTAAACTCCAAGAAGTACAGCAGAAGCTATTTTAAGTGTTGGAAATTAAGCCAGCTTTTTTTGATCAGTTTTTTCTCTTTAATGCTGAAGGTGCTGATTCATGGTGGGATATGGCTGCACAGATGGTTCCACAGATAACTCTGGAAAACGATTAATAAAACTACCTCAGTGCAGACTGGTATCAAAACTAGAATCTTCTTGTCTGTAGGATTGTATTTGTTTTTTAGGTTCAGTTTACATGTATTCATACAATGCTTTCGAGACAGATAAATAACAGATGTGTATTCAACATTGTATGTGATTGAGTGGCATTTTGCATGAGCAAAATGGAATGTGAGTTTCTGTAATTTATTGGCTCTGAAGTACTTTTGGATATCCTGGAATGCACTATATAACTTCAAGTTCTCTTTTGGTTTCATCAGTAACCAGAAAATACAAATTATTAGGCTTAGTGACAAACTGCATCGTTATCAGGAATAAGAACAACATATTTAAAAAAGGTTCTCCAAATTCCATCACTACTGATAAGTGAAATCTGAAGATATATATTGATTACAGAAAGAGAAAAGATAAACTAAACTAAAGGACATACCAAAGCACATTACTGCAAATGAAGTGCTTTTGAATTGCGTAACTGTTGGTTTGTCGGCAAACACGGCAGCCAATTTTGAAACAGAAAAGTCTGAGAAATAGCAATAAATGGCCAGATAATCTGTTTTTGGTGGTGTTGATTTAGTGAATTTTCTGTAAGGGCTGAACTTTACCAGCCCTCTGACATCAGGGGTTGTGGTGGAGAGCCCTGAAAATTCTTCCCCGCCGCATTTTTACCGGCAGCGACAAGGCCTCGGTGAGCAGCGGGGCCTACATTGTCAGTTCTGAAGAAGGGTCACTGACCCGAAACGTTAACTCTGCTTCTCTTTCCACAGATGCTGCCAGACCTGCTGAGTGGTTCCAGCATTTCTTGTTTTTATTTATAATATCAATTCCATATGTAAACAATTGCCTACTACAACGTAGATACAGACCTCCTTCACTAAGTGGCACAATGGTACATAAGAAGGATGCCAATTCTTGCTTTCATTCCATTCTGCCTGCTACTTCTCAATTATCCAAATTGTTGTTCATTGCCTGCTCCCTCCTTATGCCAGCCTTTGCAGCTCTGAAGTTTTTTTTTTAATTTAATTATCAGCAGCCTAGTTTTTGGCTCCTACATTCTCTACTTGCCTGCTGGCACTAAGGTTTTATCTACCTGTTCTGATGCCTCAGGCAGACATTAAAGATTTCATGAAACTATCTGAACAAGAACAGGAACCTCCCCAACCAATCACACCAAAAAGATTTACAAATCATTTATCGCATCAATGTATGCAAAATGTCTGCTATGCATAACAACCACCATTGTGCTTCAAAATGATTAATTGCAAGGGAAGTGCTCAAGATGTTTGATAGACATGGTGAAGAAAATGCAAATCTCTCAATCTTTTCAGTATTCCTATGATGTCATCAGCACAAGATGTTTCAAGAAGCATATTTTGTTTTTAAAACTAAAAGAAAATGAAAACAAAGGATTCTTTGTAAGTTAATTTCAAAAGGCTTTCCAAATGCTGAGACTATTTTTAAGAAAAACTGAACAGGTAACTCTGACCCAGTCCCAATATCATATTATTGCAGAGAAATTCGATGATGCTCCACCCGCTTTACAGGTGGTAAATGGGTGCCAAAGCATCAAGGCACACTAAGATTGGTATCACAGTGTCTATAATAAAGGGACTATACAACAGTTGTTCCTGGAGGTGCTGCACGCTCTCAGACAGACTACAAAGTAAAAGCAAAATACTGCGGATGCTGGAAATCTGAAATGCTGGAACCACTCAGCAGGTCTGGCAGCATCTGTGGAAAGAGAAGCAGAGTTAACGTTTCGGGTCAGTGACCCTTCTTCGGAACTGACAAATATTAAAAATGTCACAGGTTATAAGCAAGTGAGGTGGGGGTGGGGCAAGAGATAACAAAGGAGAAGGTGCAGATTGGAGGCTTGGTTCAGAACCTTACAATGAGGTTTGTGGAATCTTCCACACTAGTCCCCATCATAAAATACGATAGGCAATTCTTTATCCAGAGGGTGGTGAGAATGTGGAACACACTATCAAAGGGAGTAGCTGAGGCGACTAGTATACATGCATTTGAGGGGAAGCCCAATAAACATATGAGGAGGCTTGAATGGAGCATAAATGCTGGCATAGACAGTCCTGAACACAGCTGGCACCAGGCTAGCTATGCTCATGAAAATCAGATTTATGTGCAGCCTAATCAGCAGTCTTCATTGAGAACACTGCAGACTGTTAGAAAAAATATTGCATTTTGAAAAAATACCTACTTGAATGTGTAGACATTCTTTGCCTGGCTCTACATTAAAACTGAGCTCCTATCAGCCAACCGCTAAGTCCCCTCCCGATTGCTGCCCTGCTCCCCCTCTCAATCATTGCCTCTTCCCCCCCCACCCCCACTTGCCAGATTTCCCGATCGCTCCCACGTTTTCCCAATCATGCACCCATGCCTCACCACTGCGCCTCACCACCACCCCCCCAACACCAATCACTTAGCCTGCTGCTTCCAAAACCTTCCCGAGGGCCACTGCCAGCGATGCAACCACCCAAAATTCAAGTGGTCTTCACTGGTGAGCTGCCTGGGGACATCCAGCAAGCGTCTGCAGTTCTCTGGTCTAATGTAAATGAGATATGAGGCTCAATATCCAGTAAAGGTCAGTGCAAACTAATTTCTAGACCAGTGTTTTTTCCTGGGGGAATGGGGGTGGGAGGGGGGTGGTTGGTTCCTTGTTGATAAAGGTCACAGCAGAGTATTAACAGGTTAATGGCAACCTTTCGCTATTTTTCTGAAGTAGAAAACTGAATTTCCTTTATGCACCTTTAATATGTCAATAAAGGCTTCAGGTTTTCCAAAATTCCCTAGGAAAGGTCCCAGTGAATTGGAAAAGCGGAAATGTAACACACATATTCAAGGGTGGAGGCAAACTGAAAGCAGGGAACTATAGGCCAGTTGGCCTGACATCTGTCATTGGGAAAATGCTAGAATCTATCATTAAGGAAGTAATAGCAGGACATTTAGAAAATCAGAATACAATCAAGCAGAGTCAACATGGTTTTTTGAAAGGAAATTGTGTATGACAAATTTACTAGAGCTTTTTGAGGATATAACGATTAGGGTGGATAAAGAGGAACCATTAGATGTAGTGTACTCCATTTCCAAAAGGCATTCAATAAGGTGCCACATAAAAGGTTACTGCACAAGGTAGGACTTCATAGTGTTGGAGTTAATATATCAGCATGGATAGAGGATAGGCTAACTAATAGAAAACAGAGAGTTGGGATAAATGGGTCGTTTTCAGCTCATTCAGTACTGGATGTCCAATAAGTAGTCTGATAATTTAGCAATAATGTAAGAGTTGAGGGAGATGATGGTGAGGTAGAGCCGGGTGCCATCAGCAGACATGTGAAAAATAATCTGTACTTTTGGATGTCGCCGCCGACGGGCAATATATAAATGAGAAATAGGAGGGGCCAAGGATAGATCCTTGAGGGACACCAGAGGTAGGAAGAGAAGCCATTGCAAAAAAGGAGACCAAAATCGTACACAGTACTCTAGGTGTGGTAAACTGTAATGAGTGGGGTGGCACAAGGATCAGTGCTGGGGCCTCAACTATTCACAATCTATATTCATGACTTGAATGAAGGGACAGAGTGTATTGTAGCCAAATTTGCTGATGATACAATGATAGGTGGGGAACAAAGTTGTGGGGAGGACACAAAGGCTGGGATATTATGAGTCCTGCAGTGTTCATGATGGCGGGACCGGAAGTTATCATTTTTCTCCGTTTCACACGCAATTTTACATGCAAAACAACGGTGCGGTGACAGGTACAGGAGACACATGCAATCATGCGGCAGGGATGGACTTTCATTGGTGGAACCTGCCGTCACTCAGTCAAGCACCGTGAGCACCACGGCTATAAATCGTTCTGCATTCAAGTCTCAAGGAGCAGCAGCCTTCATGGTATGCAAGTGTCTTCAAAGTTACTACCATTAAATCTTTTTACTTAGTTTTAACTGATTTTTCCTTCCTTAATTTTTCAAACATAGCATCAACTCCCCACCATTTCTTTTTGACTACAGCAACAGCAAACAAAATGTCAGCCAGCAGGCAGCTGCTTTAGTGATGCCTCCCTGCAGGTTCTCCTCCAGCGGGAGGCCCTCTTCCCTGCAGATGGAGTCAGGTACAGTAGGAAAACAGAGGAGATTTACGAGGATGTTACTGGGACTGGAAAAATACAGGTATGAGGAAAGAATGGATAGGCTGGGTTTGTTCTCCTTGGAACAGAGAAAGCTGACGGGAGATATGATTGAAATGTACAAAATTGTGAGGGGCCTGGATACAGTGGATGTGACGGGTCTATTTACCTTAGCAGAAAGGTCAGTGACTAGGGGGCATGATTGGTAGAAAGATTACAGGGGAGATGAGGAAAATGTTTTCCACCCAGAGCCTGCTGGGGGACTGGAACTCACTGCCTGAAAGGGTAGTTGAGACAGAAACCCTCAACTCATTCAAAGCAGTCTGGATATGCACCTCAAGTGCTATAAACTGCAGGGCTACGGACCAAATGCTGGAAGGTGGGATTAGACTGGGGAGATCGTTCTTTGGCTGGCACAGATACAATGGGCCAAGTGGCCTCTTTCTGCGGCGTAAACTTTCTATAATTCTACTACCTTCACTCCGGCGAAATCATTCCCCGAGAGTAGATAAACTCTGCCTACCAGCAGACTATGGTCAACTCCTACAGTTACCATTCCAGACATTAGATCACAGTCTAGGTGCACCTGGTACAAAGGTACGGGTATATATTCCCCGCCAATACCATTCACTAAAACCTTGGCAGTCAGTGCGCTCTCTGGTGGAAAAGTCATGCCTTTCCCAAGCAAAAGAGTTTGGCTGGCTCCTGTATTCCTAAGTATAACTATAGGTTTACCTGACTCACTTGAGGGATAAGGAGTTACTTTTCCTTTTGACAAGAATTCCCTATACCTCTCAAGTATCCTGTTCACATCCCTCGCACTCAAAGTGGTTTGTGTACCTGGCGTTACAACCGCAGTCAGAGCTACAGCCTGATCTGTCGCACTCTCGGTCAGGGCCCCTTTCTGTACATCGGCTTTGTGTATCCTAATAAGTCCCATGAGTTTACCCCGCAACTTCCAGCATTCTGCATGAAGGTGTCCCACCTTGGAACAATGGTAACACTTAGGCTTGAGGATCTCACTTCCACCCTCAGCATCTTCCTTTCTGACTTGAGGAGGAGGTCCCGGGGCCTTCCCAGATGTCCCTTCTTGTCCCCAGCTACTTGCCTTCTTTTCACCCTCCCACCTTCTATCCTTCTTGGGTTTGTGGGGGTGAGGGACAAAGGTTTTGGGCTTATAAACAAGCTCATAATCATCAGCGATTTCCACTGCCTATATGGCTGTTGAAATTTTCTGGTTCGCTACATGGGTTCTGACCAACGGAGGGAGTGAATTTTTAAATTCTTCCAGGAGAATTAGTTCCCTAAGGTTCTCATATGTGGCCTCTACCTTTAATGCCTGCATCCAACGATCGAAATTGATTTGCTTTACCCTCTCAAATTTTATACGAGTCTGCCCAGGCAGTCCCTGGAGGTTCTGAAATTTCTGTCTGTACGCTTCAGGGACCAACTCACAAGCAGTGAGAATAGTATTTTTGCCATCTCATAATCTGCTGAAGCCTCCTCAGAAAGCATGGCACAAACTTCATGAGCTCTGCCCATCAACCTGCTTTGTATAAGCAGTGTCCAGCTTTCCTTCAGCCACTTCATCTGTTTGGCTATCTTTTCAAAAGAAATGAAAAATGCCTCTACATCCCTTTCCACAAATTTCAGGAGGGCTTGTACATAATTAAACAGCTTTCTACTGGGTCCTGGGCTGGAGTCAGATCTTTACTCACGAGAACTTTCAATGGAGTCAAGATCACCCCTTTGTCTTAGTTCCATCATTTTTAATTCTAATTCCCTTCTTACTCTTTCCTTTTCCTCAAGTTCAAGTTACTTCATTGTCAATTCTCTTTCAAGCTGAAGTTTTCTCATCTCTTTTTCCTGTTCAAGCTCAAGCTGCTTCATCTGTAGCTGAATTTTAGCAAATTCAATTGAACTACCATCTGGTTTGCCACCTTCTTCATCCAACTGAATATGCTGTGCTATTACTTGAATTATGTCTGCTTTCTTAGCTCCTGGTTTTAACTCTAACTCCAACAGTTCTGCCAAATCCTTTAGTCTAACCTTAGTTAAGTTTCTCAAATCACTCAGGGATACAATCTCCTTCCCCAGAAAGTTTGTCGCAACTAACAAAGACATTCCGGCAGTGTAGACTTTATTCCATTGCGCAAGAAACATGTTTTTTTTTACTTTTCCTTTTTTCAATTATTATTACCCTACTTACAATTGTACATCGTCGATGTTGGGTTATCCGGCGCAGATCCCCCAATTATATGTTACGACCGAGGTGGGAGGAGTGCACTTTCTTTTTCGGTTCCACTTCTCCACAAGTCACAACATATGTTTAAATGTTTACCCAGTTACCAATGCAGTCAATCACATCCTCTACTCTTTATCCCAGAATAACATACACCAACCAGGTTTCTTCAATAAACAACAAAATTATCAGTTTATTATAAAACAAGACTTGACTAGTAATGAAGCAAAGCATTAATATACAGATTGAAATATGGAAGTTCCCTTTTACCTTAGCCCCTTACAAACACACACACAGGTTAACAGAAAAATAGAGATTTTCTCTTTTGAGCTCTGTTGCAAACAAAAAAGACAAAAATGAATAGTTTGGCCGAACACTTGCTAATTGGTGAAGAAAAAAAGAGAAGATATGGAAAGATGTCAGTTGTCCTTTTCTTTTGACATCCCAAATGCACGTAGATGGCTGTCGCTGCCATCTTTCTGGAACAGTTCTTTTCAGGCAACATTGAAGATCAGTTTGGCTGGCTTTCCAGGAGAAATGTGGCAACAGTTTCGCTATTTCTTACACTTGATTCAGAGGAAGTTCTCAAAGAGATGCAAGAGGGTGCTGATGCTGACTGCTGTCTTAGCTGGTTTTCTCCAACTGCCTTGAAAACAGTTCATACCCCAACACACTGTCCAAAGCAAAACCAAAAACAATCTCTCAAGAGTCAAGCCTCCTGACCCCTATAAATCTTGACCTGTCACTTCTCTGTAAACATCTCCCCAAGTCAAAAAGCCCCTGCTGGGTATTTATCTGAAGACAGGCGATGTCCAGTAAATGTTGTTTTCAAACAAGACCTCACAGTTTCCTTCCAATGACCCCGGTGAAAAAAACATCCACTGAATCCTTTTCAGTTTTGCCAAATAAAACAATGTCCATAATTCTAAAATACATGAGTATTCAAAAAAATACTTCAAAAATTTTGAAGAACCGTCATAACACCCCACTCTATGATGACCATCAAGCCAGGGGAGTCAACCCTGGTTCAATGAATTGTGTAGGAGGGCATGCCAGGAGCAGCACCGGGCATACCTAAAAATGAGGTGTAAGCCTGGTGAAGCTACAACACAGGACTACTTGCATGCCAAATAGTGGAAGCAGCATGCAATAGACAAGGCTAAGCGATCCCACAACCAACGGATCAGATCTAAGCTCTGCAGTCCTGTCATATCCAGTTGTGAATAGTGATGGACAATTAAGCAACTAACAGGAGGAGGAGGCTCCACAAATATCCTCATCCTCAGTGATGGGGGAGCCCAGAACATCAGTGAAAAAGACAAGGCTGAAGCATTTGCATCTATCTTCAGCCAGAAGTGCTGAGCGGATGTTCCATCTTGGCCTCCACCTGAGGTCCCCAGCATCACAGAAGCTAGTCTTCAGCCAATCCGATTCACCCCACATGATATCAAGAAACGGCTGAAGGCACTGGATACTGCAAAAGCTATTGGCCCTGACAACATCTGGCAATAATACTAAAGACCTGTGCTCCAGAATTAGCCACCCCCCTAGCCAAGCTGTTCCAGTACAGCTACAACACTGGCATCCACCTGGCAATGTGGAAAATTTCTCGGGTATGTCCTGTTCACAAAAAGCAGAACAAATCCAACCCGGCCAATTACCGCCATATAGGTCTACTCCTGAGCGTCAGCAAAGTGATGGAAGGGGTCGTCGACAGTGCTATTAAGCGGCACTTGCTCAACAATAACCTGCTCACTGACGCTCAGTTTGGGTTCCCCCAGGGCCACTCAGCACCTGACCTCATTACAGCCTTGGTCCAAACATGGACAAAACAGCTGAACTCCAGATTTGAGGTGAGAGTGATTGCCCTTGACATCAAGGCATTTGACTGAGTATGGCATCAAGGAGCCCTTGCAAAACTCAAGTCAATGGGAATCAGGGGAAAAACTCTCCGCTGGCTGGAATCATACCTAGCACAAAGGAAGATGATTGTGGTTGTTGGAGGTCAATCATCTCAGTACCAGGAAATCACTATAGGAGTTCCTCAGGGTAGTGCCCTAGGCCCAAACACCTTCAGCTGCTTCATCAATGACCTTCCCTCCATCATAAGGTCAGAAGTGGGGATGTTCACTGATGATTGCACAATGTTCAGCACCATTCGTGACTCCTCAGATACTGAAGAAGCCCATGTCCAGATACAGCAAGACCCTGACAACATCCAGGTTTGGGCTGATAAGTGGTAACCAACATCGTGCCACACAAGTGCCAGGCAATGACCATCTCAAACAAGAGGGAATCTAACCAACTTCCCCTGTCGTTCAATGGCATTACCATCATTGAATATCCCCCTATCAACATCCTGAGGGTCACCATTGACCAGAAACTGAACTGGACCAGCCACGTAAATGCTGTGGTTACAAGAGCAGGTTAGAGGCTGGGAGTTCTGCGGCAAATAACTCACCTCCTGACTCCCCAATGCCCGCCCACCATCTTCAAGGCACAAGTCAGGAGTGTAATGGAATACCCTCCACTTGCCTGGATGGGTGCAGCTCCAACAACACTCAAGAAGCTTGACACCATCTAGGACTATGCAGCCTGCTTGATTGACACCCTATCCACCAACTTCAACATTCATTCCCTTCACCACCGACACACAGTGGCAGCAGTGTGTACCAGCTACAAGATGCACTGCAGCAACTCACCAAGGCTCCTTGGACAGCACCTCCCAAACCCACGAACTCTATCACCTAGAAGGACACGGGCAGCAGTTGCATAGGAACATAGGAGCAGGAGTAGGCCATTCAGCCCATAACACCACCACCTGCAAGTCCCCCTCCAAGCCACTCACCATCCTGACTTGGAACTATATTGCCATTCCTTCACCGTCGCTGGGTCAAAATCCTGGAACTCCCTGCCTAACAGCACTGTGGGTATATCTACACACCAAGGACTGCAGCAGTTCAAGAAGGCAGCTCACCACCACCTTCTCAAGGGAAAATAGGGATGAGCAATGAACACTGGCCTAGCCACCAATACCTACATCCCACAAACGAATAAAACATTTTAAAATTTGAATCAACATAGAAAACATAGAAAATAGGAGCAGGAGTAGGGCATTAGGCCCTTCGGGCCTGCTTCGCCATTCAAAAAAGATCATGACTGATTAATTCAGTACCCTGTCCCTGCTTTCTCCCCATATCCCTTGATCCCTTTGGCATTAAGAAATATATCGATCTTCTTCTTGAATATATTTAATGACTTGGCCTCCACTGCCTTCTGCAGTAGAGAATTTCATAGGTTCACCACCCTCTGCGTGAAGAAATTTCTCCTCATCTCAGTTCTAAATGGCATACCCTGTATCCTGAGACTGTGACCCCTGGTTCTGGACTCCCCAGCCATCGGGAACATCCTCCCTGCATCTAGCCTGTCTAGTCCTGTTAGAGTTTTATAAGTTTCCACAAGATCCCCTCTCATTCTTCTAAACTCTAGTGAATTTAGGCCTAGTCGACCCAATCCCTTCTCATACATCAATCCTACCATCCCAGGAATCAGCCTAGTAAATCTTCTTTGCACTCCCTTCACAGCAAGAACATCCTTCCTCAGATAAGGAGACCAAAACTGCACACAATACTCCAGATGTGGTCTCACCAAGGCCCTTTATAACTGCAGTAAGACATCCTTGCTCCTGTACTCAAGTCCTCTTGCAATGAAGGCCAACATACCATTCACCTTCCTAATTGCTTGCTGCACCTGAATGCTTGCTTTCAGCGACTGGTATAAAGGACACCCAGGTCTCGTTGCATTTCCCCCTTTCCCAATCTATCACCGTTCAGATAATAATCTGCCTTTCTGTTTTTACAACCAAAATGGATAACCTCACATTTATCCACGTTATACTCCATCTGCCATGCATTTGCACACTCACCCAACTTGTCCAAATCACATTGGAGCCTCTTTGCATCCTCCTCACAGCTCACATTCCCCCCCAGCTTTGTGTCATCTGCAAACTTGGAAATGTTACATTTAGTTCCCTCCCCTAAGTCATTAATATATATTGTGAATAGCTGGAGCCCAAGCACTGATCCCTCCGTTACCCCACTAGTCACTGCCTGCCACCCAGAAAAAGACCCGTTTATTCCTACTCTCTGTTTCCTGTCTGCCAACCAATTCTCAATCCATGCCAGTATATTACCCCCACAATCTCATGTGCTTTAATTTTGCACATTAACCTCTTATGTGGGATCTTATCAAAATCCTTCTGAAAATCCAAATACACCACATCCACTGGTTCTCCCTTATCTATTCTACTAGTTACATCCTCAAAAAACTCCAGTAGATTTGTTAAGCATGATTTCCCTTTTGTAAACCCATGCTGACTTTGCTCAATCCCATTTATGCTTTCCAGGTGTTCTGCCATCACATCCTTTATAATAGACTCTGGCATTTTCCATACTACTGATATAAGGCTAACTGGTCTGCAGTTCCCTGTTTTTTCACTCCCTCCTTTTTTAAATAGTGGGGTTACATTTGCCACCCTCCAATCTGTAGGAACCTACTCCAGAGTCTATAGAATTTTGGAAGATGACCACCAATGCATCCACTATTTCCAGGGCCACTTCCTTTAGTACTCTGGGATGTAGACTATCAGGCCCTGGGGATTTGTCAGCCTTTAACCCCATTAATTTCCCTAGCACTATCTTTTTACTAATACAGATTTCCTACAGTTCCTTCCTCTCATTCGAGCCTTGGTTCCCTAACATTTCTGGGAGGTTATTTGTGTCCTCCTTTGTGAAGGCAGAACCAAAGTATGTGTTTAATTGTTCTGCCATTTCTTTGTTCCCCATTATAATTTCCCCTGTTTCTGACTGTAAGGAACCTACATTTGTCTTTACTAATTTTTTTCTCTTCACATATTTATAGAAGCTTTTCAGTCAGTTTTTATGTTCCCCACAAGTTTACTCTCATACTCTATTTTCCCCCGCTTAATCAACCTCTTTGTCCTCCCTTGCTGAATTCTAAACTGCTCCCAATCCTCAGACTTGCTGCTTTTTCTGGCAACGTTATATGCCTCCTCTTTGGATCTAATACTATCCCGAATTTCTTTTGTAAGCCACGGTTGAGCCACCTTTCCTGTTTTATTTCCGCGCCAGACAGGAATGAATAATTGTTGTAATTCATGCACACGTTCTTTAAATATTATCCATTGCCTATCCACCGTCAACCCTTTTAGTAAAGTTCCCCAATCTACCATAGCCAACTTACGCCTCATACCTTCGTAGGATAATGAATATTCATGGTACGGAAATGAATGCAAAGCTGCAATCCACTGCCATGCAGGGGGATGCCTGGACTGCTGCAATCACACTGACTTAATTGCGATTAAAAAATCCTGCCGTCGGAAATCCGAAAAAACAACTCACAGCTAATTAAATCAGCCTGCACGCCACCAGGGCCCGTAAAATACCCCCGGAGTCTGGAAAGGGATATAAATAAGTTTAAGTGAGTGGGCAAAAAATTCGCAGATGGAGTATAATGTGTGAATATTTGAAGTTATCAACTTTGGTAAAAAGAATAGAAAAGCAAAATATTATTTAAATGGAGACAGACTATAGAATTCTACGGTACAGAGGGATCTGAGTGCCCGTGTGCAGGAAACACAAAAGGTTAGCCTGCAGGTACAGCAAGTAATTGGGAAGGCAAATGGAATGGTGGACTTTGTTGCAAGGATGATGGAGTATAAAAGTAGGCAAGTTTTGCTAAAGGGCATGTGAGACTACACCTAAAGTACTGCATACAGTTTTCGTCTCCTTCCTTGCAATGGCTTCTCTTCCTGCTCCTGCAATTTTACCTCTGGTGTCCCCCACGAACATGCTGCCCCTCGGCAACGGCATCTGAAAGCACAGTGTTAACTTTCACATGTACGCTGATGACGCCCAGCTCTACCTTACCACTACTTCTCTCAACCCCTCCACTGTTGCTAAATTATCAGACTGTTTATCTGCCATCCAGTAGCGGATGTGTAGAAATTGCCTCCAATTAAATATTGGGAAGACTGAACCCATTGTTTTCGTTTCCCCGCTGCAAACTCTGTTCCCCAGCTACCAACTTTATCCCTGCCTGGCAACAGCTAAATTAGACTTTTTGCAACCTTGGTGTCATATTTGATTCAGAGATGAGCTTCCAACCACATATTTGCACCATCACAAAGACTGCCTATTTCTACCTCTGTAACATTGCCTAACTTCACCCCGTCTCAGCTCATCAGCTGCTCAAACCCTCATTCATGCCTTTGTTATCTATAAACTTGACTATTCCGATGCACTCCAGGCAGGTCTCCTATATTATGTGCTCTGCAAACTTGAGGTTATTCAAAACTCTGCCGCCCGTGTCTTAACTCGCTCCAAGTCCTGTTCACCTATCACCCCTATGCTCGCTGGCCCAGATTGGCTCAAGGTCAAGCAATGTCTGAATTTTAAAATTTTCATCCTCGTTTTCAAATCCCCCCATGGCCTCGCCCCTCCCTATCTCTGTAATCGCCTCCAGCCCCAGAACCCTCACAAATGTCTGGGTTCATCCACTTCTGGCCTGTTGAGCATCCCCGATTTTAATCGCTCCAGAATTGGTGGCTTTTATTTCAGTTGCCCAGGCCCTAAGCTCTGGAACTGCCTCCTTACTCCTCTCCACCTCTCTTTCCACATTTAAGACACCCCTTAAAACCTACCTCTTTGATCAAGCTTTTGGTCATCTGACCTCATATCTCTTTATGTGGCTCGGTGTCATATTTTGTTTTATAATGCCCCTGTGAAGCACCTTGGGATGTTTTACTACGTTAGAAGAGCTTTATAAATATAAGTTGTTGCTGTTGTTGTTGGGGGATATACGTGCATTGGCGGCAGGTCAGAAAAGGTTCACTGGGTTGATCCCTGGAATGAAGGGGTTTTCCTATGAGGAAAGGTTGAACAGGTTGGGTCTATTCTCATTGGAGTTAAGAATGAGAGGTGATCTTATTCAAATATGTAAGATTTTATAAGAACATAAGAACTGGAGGCAATTCAGTCCCTCGAGCCTGCTCCGCCATTCAATACCATCATGGCTGATCTCATCTCAGCCTCAACTCCACTTTCCTGCCCATTCTCCATAACCCTTCAACCCTTTACTAATTAAAAATCTGTCTATCTCCTCCTTAAATTTACTCAATGTCCCGGCATCCACCGCATTCTGAGGTAGTGAATTCCACAGACTCACGACCCTTTGAGAGAAGTAATTTCTCCTCATCTCCATTTTAAATCAGCTACCCCTTATTCTAAAACTATGACCTCTTGTTCTAGATTGCCCCACTAGAGGAAACATCCTCTCTACGTCTACTTTGTCAATCTCCTTAATCATCTTATATACCTCAATTAGTTCTCCTCTCATTCTTCTAAACTCTAGAGAGTAAAGGCCTAAACTGATCAATAGTCTTATCATAAGACAAACAACTCATCTCTGGAATCAATTTAGTGAACCTCCTCTGAACTGTCTCCAATGCAACTACATCCCGCCTCAATTAAGGGGACCAAAACTGTACGCAGTACTCCAAGTGTGGTCTCACTAATGCCTTGTACAGTTGCAGCAACACTTCCCTCCTTAAATACTCTATTCCTTTCGCAACAAATGCCAAAATTCCATTTGCCTTCCTTATTACCTGCTGCACCTGCATACTAGTTTTCTGTGATTCATGAACGAGGACACCCAGATCCATCTGCATCAAAGCACTCTGAGGTTTCTCTCCATTTAGATAATAATTTGCCTTTCTATTCTTCCGACCAAAATGGATAACCTCACACATATCCACGTTAAACGCCATCTGCCAAATTTTGGCCCATTCACCTAACCTATCCGTATCCATTTCTTTATTGCAACTTACTATCCCACCTGTTTTAGTGTCATCTGCAAATCTGGCTATAGTACCTTCTATCCCTCCACCCAAGTCATTAACATAGATTGTAAATAGTTGGGGCCCGAGGACTGAACCCTGTGGCACCCACTAGTTACATCTTGCCAATCAGAAAAGGACCCATTTATCCCGACTCTCTGATTAGATTAGATTAGATTAGATTAGAGATACAGCACTGAAACAGGCCCTTCGGCCCACCGAGTCTGTGCCGAACATCAACCACCCATTTATACTAATCCTACACTAATCCCATATTCCTACCAAACATCCCCACCTATCCCTATATTTCCCTACCACCTACCTATACTAGTGACAATTTATAATGGCCAATTTACCTATCAACCTGCAAGTCTTTTGGCTTGTGGGAGGAAACCGGAGCACCCGGAGAAAACCCACGCAGACACAGGGAGAACTTGCAAACTCCACACAGGCAGTACCCGGAATCGAACCCGGGTCCCTGGAACTGTGAGGCTGCGGTGCTAACCACTGCGCCACCCTCTGTTTTCTCTTGGTTAGCCAATCCTCTATCCAAGCTAATAAATTGCCCCTAACCCCATGGGATCTTACCTTGTGTATTAATCTATTGTGCGGCACTTTATCAAATGCCTTCTGGAAGTCCAGATATACTACATCTACAGGATCCCCATTATCCACTTTACTTGTTACATCTTCGAAGAACTCTAGCAAATTAGTCAAACATGATTTACCCTTCATAAACCCATGCTGACTCTCATGGATTGCGTTTTGACTTTCTAAATGTCCTGTTATTACTTCCTTAATAATGGATTCTAACAATTTCCCAATGACAGATGTTAAACTAACTGGCCTATAGTTTCCTACTTCCTGCCTCCCTCTTTTTTTGAATAAGGGTGTTATATTAGCATTTTTCCAATCCACTGGAATCTTCCCCACATCCAGGGAATTTTGGAATATTATAACCAATGGATGCACTATCTCCGCTGCCACTTCCTTTAAGACCCTAGGATGTAGGCCATCTGGCCCTGGGGACTTGTCTGCCTTCAATCCCAATAGTTTGCTCAGTACTTCTTCCCTACTGATGATGATTATTCTAAGTTCCTCCCTTCCTATAACCTCTGCATTACTTGTTACTATTGGGATGGTACTAGTGTCCTCCACTGTGAAAACTGAGGCAAAATACCGATTTAGTGTCTCCACCATTTCTGTATTCCCCACCATTAACACCCCAGTCTCATCCTCCAAGGACCGACATTCACTTTAGCTACTCTCTTCCCTTTTCTATACTTACAGAAGCTTTTGCTATCTGTTTCTATATTTTGCGCTAGTTTTCTTTCATAATTTACCTTTGCTCTTTTTATTACCTTTTTAGTAACCATTTGTTGATCTTTAAAAGTTTCCCAATCTTCCAGCCTGCCCCTGGCCTTTGCAATATGGTATGCCCTAGTTTTTGTCATTATGTTATCCTTAAGAGGTTTATCCCTCTCTTACAATCTTTCTTCCTCAATGGAAAATATTTTAGTTGGGAGGATTTGAACTTCTCCTTAAACATCTGCCACTGCTCATCAACTGTCCTACCTTTCAGTCTTCCTGCCCAGTCCACTAGGGCCAAATCTGTCCTCATACCTATGTAATTACCTTTGTTTAAATCCAGAAGGCTAGTGTGGGACTCCAGTTTCTCGCCCTCAAATTGAATTTGAAATTCTAGCATGCTATGGTCACTCTTCCCTAGAGGATCCTTAACTATGTGATTAATTAATCCCACCTCATTACACAATACCAAATTTAGAATAGCCTGCTCCTGGTTGGTTCAACAACATATTGCTCCAAAAAACAATCTCCAATACATTCAATGAACTCTCCCTTGAGGCTTTCCTTGCCAATATGATTAATCCAGTCTATATGCATACTGAAATCACCCATGAATATATGCCGTACCTAACAACCCCTCCCCCTTCAATTAAACAGTATATGCCCCATCTTCCGAACTACTGTTTGGACCAATTAACACCACCAGGTACACAAACCCAATCACAAAAACAAAACCCCTACATCAAACCTAAAATCACACCACTATAACCACCAAACCACCCTCCATCACAAACCAAAACACCCCCCCTCACCACCCACAACCAACCATCCACCAACATCCCACAATCTACCCAATTCAAAACCCCAACCCCCCCCATCAAACCCATCCCCCTCCCTACCACTCCCTACCAACCAACCCCTACAACAAACAATCTCACCCACAACCAAAACAACCTCAATCAACCAACAACCTCACCCCTACAAACCTAAATAAACAACACCCCAACCACCAAATCACCTCAAACCAATTATCCACATCATAACCAACTAACATACCACATAAAACAAATTACCCCACCACATCCATCCAACCAACACCAAAATCAAATCCAACACCAAAACAAACCCATCCCCACCCACCCCCACAAACTAAAACCTCCCACACAACCACTAACAACTCAACTAATTCCAATTACCCTCCATCAACCTTATTCTCACCCCATTCCCCTCACCACAACCCCCTACATTATCCCCCCCATACCCCCTCCCAAACACACCAACAAAACACCACCACTAATAATAATAA